>NC_138350.1:73367428-73414928 GCF_046562875.1 Panthera onca
TCATAATAATTTTAAAAGAAGTCTCAATCAGAGCAGCCAATTTTTAAGGGACACTGACCTGGTCTGTTTGCTTCATCAGTGTATACTTAGGCAAGTTACCTAACAGGCCAGGAGTCCCTTGTTATCACTGAAATGATAGGGAATGGAAGTCAGCCACACAAAAGAGTGAGCCACCACTCTCCCTGGTGGTCAGCTGAAAACATCACTGAGGACACTAGGGGTAGGCAGCATCTGCCATTCTTGGGGGAAAAAATTCTCACCAGTAAAACTATCGTTTAGAAGTATTGACCACTTAAAATACATCCACATGATTCTGACCTTCTTCTATAACTTGAAGTTTACAGTTCTTTCATCACTTTCCTAAAAGTCCTTGACAGATACATTTGAGGTAAAGGAGAACTGGGGACACATATCTAGAGTTGTCATAAGAAATTTGGGGGCTATCGGACCAGAAATCCCCAATGCGTGTGCCCAGTATCACCTACAAGGTGGACATTCAATAAAACTTGCTGAATGAATACATGAATGAAGGAATGAATGGCCACATTAAAGAACAAGTTCTATACCACTTGAGTGAAGGGCCTTGGATTTTTGTATTCATTCAATCATTTCACAAACAATCGTTTAACGATTCCCAACTTTGTATTGAGTTGTACTGACACATACAACACTCTTCTTGCTCTCAGAGACCTGACCACATGGTTGAGGAGATGGGGCCTGTGCCCTTGAATAACATGGAAAGATATGACTAAAGACTAATGTTTTCATTGTGAAGCAGGGACAATCACACATATAATCAACAGACAACAAACTGTCACATGGTAAGGAACTGAACTATTCCCTCTCAATCACAGATCTCATTAAATTCTACCTTTTTTTTCCCTGAATAATGACTGTATTATGCAGTTCCTGAAAAGTCCAAATAAACCTAATAAACACACACACACACACACACACACACATGACCTTGTACATCACCCAGAATAAGGCAGGTGCTCAATAAATGAGTTGAGTGGATGGAGGAGGAATGAATGATGGTCATTTGAAGGGAGTGTCATTTCCCTCCAGGGTATAACTTGATAGTATGGGAATAACTCCATGTTTCTGTTCAAGTCACTGAACACCTAAACTTTCCTTTTTCTCATACAATACTTGCTTACTTCTACAATGCTGTTCCCTTTTGCCAAGCACAGCTGAATTTAACTAAACATTATACCCCAAGGAAAATAGTAATAGTCATCAATATATAGTGATTACCTAACATAATGGGAACGAGCATACCTATAAATTAAATAACCACCTTAGGTAAATATCTACCCCATCAAAAATTTTGGTCATAAAACAGTTAACTAATACATGTAGAGTGATATACAATTTAAAGAACATACCACTGCCTACAGTTAATCTTCATAACCAGTACTCTGCGGCAGGTATTATCATTCCTACTTTAAAGATAGAAAATTAAGGCACAAAGAACCTTACGTGACATTTCATAGATCACAAAACTCCTGAGGCAGTGGGATCAAGATGTGAGCAAAGTTCTAAAATCCCAAGGGCTTAAATGTGAGGGTCAGGCATAGCTGTCTGAGAATTACAACCTTAACACCTGGTCACGGTGTGATGGTGGCCAAGTCGTATCACAAATCTGGGTTTTAGTTCTCTCATTTTAACACCAGCGCTTCTTTTGAGAAGCGTAGATGAGAGGGCACCTAGTTCAGCATATCATTGACATGTTAGAAATGAGAGGGCTCTTCCTGGTTCCTCCTCTGTTGTTTCCTCTAGACAAGAAGGGTGCCTTAGAGAACAGTGGGAAAATGATCTCCACCCAAAACAGACGTAGGTAACACATGCCTACTAAAGTGGAAAAAGATTCGAAACGACAGAACCATGCTATATTCTTCACCATTAAGCAAAGATATCAAATCACAAAGCCTTGTGCGTTGCCTGCCACACTTGGCGTGGGAAGCCCGTATGTACACTTAGATACTTGAAAATCTATTTCTGTTGATGCTTTAGGATCAAAATCTATGTCCTCATATTTACACATAAGTGAATGGTAAAATTTGTCAAGTCAGGGAAAGGAGGTTATCTAAGCTACCCATATCCGCTGAAAAAAGAGTTATTACTGAGTTTGATTTATTCAGATGCTGAACAATTGGATTTTTCTGCTCTCTAGTAGAAGTCACTAGAAAGAAGAAATTTAATTCATAAGGTAAAAAATGTTAGTGTTTACTTAGTGAATGCATATACATGGATTGTTAATTTTAACAAATTTTAGTGAATGGTGATCGCTTAGACCCAAGGAGGGGTTGATGTCGAAGATCCACCTCAAACTGACAGAATGACAGAAATCCTTAGTAGGTACGAGTACACTTTCGTAAAAGATTTAATTATCCATAGGAGGATATAGACACACAGACACGCACACACAGAGTTAAAAATAATTTTTCCTGATACCTGTGACTTGACACAGTCCTGCAATCCAGCAGTGAACACCAACAAACTTCTTGCATGTATATTCTTACATTTCTTTGTATTGAGATCTTTCGAATGTAAAATAACTATGTTTTCTTAGTAAGCGAGTAACCTATTTTTTGTTAATGATTTTCCTCAACTGGAATCCTAATTACCTTAAACTTTTTTTCAAAACGCACATTCATTTGGGGGAAATACTTATCTCAGATAAATATACTTGTCAGACGAATATAAAAATATTTATCGGAAGTAAATCCATATTACATGAAGAACTGAGATAAAGCACAAACCACCTGCATTTTCTCAGTGGCATAAACTTACTCTCTTGGCAGCATTTACATATTATCAGGTACAACAGTTTTAAGTATTTGTACGGTTCAAATATAGACAAGTTTAGTTTGGAAGATCTTTTTATCACAGAAAGGTATCAAATTATCAGCTGAGACTGTGAAATCTAATTTCTATTTGTGGCTTTATCAGTGACTTCATATTGTTATCTTGAATTGGATACTTTTATACGGCTTGGGTTCATATGCAGACATCCAAATGGTTTATCACATGATCAAATATTTATTTTCTTCCTGGCTGGTCAGATAGCTTGTAGTCATATTGATTATAATGTAATTCACATTGATTACTAAGGTAAGCAATGTGGGCTATTTTAACCAGACTTTTGTTCCGTAAATATTTGACTTCTACCTTTCTGTGGCAGTATTTCTCTTCAGAAGAAAGAGACAGTTTCTTATTTTGCTTTAAACAGTATTATAAAAGCTCACACAGACATAATATTGTTTTGGTGACAAACAACAGCATGCTAAATAAACGTAAAAACCAAGTTCCCAAATTCTTGTCTCCAGTTAGATCTAGTTAGAGTCATTTCCCCACTCTCTCACACATTTTCTCATTTCTGTGGTGAAGAATACAATGAGTATGCCATTACCCACATGAATATCATATCTATGAAATTCAACAAGCCAAATTTATAAAATGGAATTAGCCTGCAGACTGGGGAACATGGGTGATGTGGTGAAGTGAAATAGTAAGTTGCAAGACCAGAATATATAGATTTTGGGGTTTAATTACAATGGAAACTACATGCTTGACTCCACCTGAAGTTCACTTCTTCCTTCCTCAATTTCACGCAAAGACCCATACTTGCAAAAGTTACACATTTGTTCTACCAAATCTGTGAAATATTAAATGAAATTAGAAAAAAAAGATAGTACAAGTGATACTTCTGGCGACTAAAGGAGATGTTTTAGTTAAGGGAATAAAAATCATTAACGCTTCTCCTTTGTCTCTAGTACATCAATCTCTTTCCCTTGGGGTAAGTGGAATGTTCTTGAAAAAAAAAAAAAAATTCCTTTACCCTAACCCAGTGTAATCCATAGCCAGTCTCCAAGTTTGATACAAAAACAAACCATTTCTATTTTGGTGCAATGAGGAAGCATCACCCTGGACAATATAAAAACAGAGACGAAGGAAGTTGACTCAGATGGCAGCACTTCCCAGATGAAGAGAGCTATAGCAGGCTTACCACAATCACCTGAAGCAGATGAAATAAGACGCAACTGTTTTTTCCGTCGCATTGATGCACGTGTAAAAATGAATTCCCAAAAAGTTAAAGGGGGGAAATCCTGGGTATGTTTGTTTGTCCGAATGAAGGATTCCATTTGAGAAACTTTTGACAAAATGGACTGATGAAGCAGATTGGAATCCGGGCACAGGATGTACACAATTTTTGAAAATTTGCGAATAAATACTGGGCTTCCCAATGCATTGCTCAATGATCAGAGGGAAATGTGATATCACAATGAAAACCATTTCCATTCTAAATAGAATAATTGTCTAGGGTTTGTCAACCCTCTTTGGGGTGGAAATTCTAACAATTTCCTGAGGTTCTAAACTGTTGATTACATTTAATTGTTTGACATCGTCCAACAAGTAGAACAACGAATTGCTGGGCAGAGAACAAGCAATTTTCAAATACTTTAATGGCTATCCCTGATAAACACGCAAAATAAAAAAGAGTAGGTAAAGAGAATAAAACCAGTAAGTTTTAAAGTGGAAGTGAGTGACCATACAAGAATTAGCATCCTATGCACATCCGTTACTGAAGTGCCTATCTCACGTGCCTGTTTTATAAAGGTTTTGCCCCAAATACCCTCTTGTGTAACTGGAAACCAGCCACTTCGAGCAAGAATTACGGTTATTTCAAAGGGAAAGGAGTAGCAGATTCAAGTTCCCTCAAGGTCAGTCCACAGCCTAAAGCTTAAGTCCATTCCTGACCTAGCTGTTGTGCTCTTTAACTCAGTATGACCTTGAATTTTAGCTACTGAGTTTTAAAAAATAAACGATCTCTTTGTTCTGTTAACCATAAGCACTTAAAGATTTCCTCCACATGCAAACACAGAGATGACCATGATGGGACAGGTGAGACAAGTTTTGTACCCACATCTGGTAAGAGAAAAGAGCTTCTGGCAAATCCCATGGGCAAGCCAAAAGACATTTTCAAAGAAGTTTTAAAAGGGAGAAGATGCAATTAAGGACAATTTGGGGCTTCTACTAGATAAAATGGAAATCAACTCATAGGCTCTCCTTGACACAAACAGTATTAAAATTAGAATTGTTTGGCAAAAAATTTGATATTGATAAATTTTGGCTCCTAACATAGGACAACCATATCAGGAATAGGTGAAGACTTCCCCAAAGTCATATGGCAGTAATAGTCTTATTTCCACTCATTCATCGTTTGGTAAAAACTGATTTAAAAGGATGTCTTCATAATCATAACTAGAATTATTGTTAACAGTGCTAAATTGCCAAATTATGGTGCTTACAAACCAGAAGCATGAATTTGCCTCTATTTGTTTCCCAAAATGTCAGTCAGCATTTCGCCTTCTTTGAACAAGATTATCAAATGCATGCTGAACCTAAAACGACGTAAATGCTGCTTAAGAGGAGTCCAAATTCCAAGGGAGTCGACTCTCGCACCCTTACCCCCAGTCGGAGCTTTTCCTTTACTGCAGAATGTGACATGTTCCCTAACATCTGTTCAGAGCCTGCAAGCCATGTTCTTCATGTGGGACCTACTTACTTCATGCTACCATGTGAAAAATGTGTTATGTGCAAGGGAAACTACTCAAGCCATACCCATTTTGTACATGGGCCATGTCCTTGGAACTTGCCAGCAGTGTTGATCTCTGATCAATTTCTCATACTTTTTGAAAAAAAAGTAAAATAGGCACACTTAAAATTACTGTGTGTGTAAGGTTTTCTCAGAGTTAAGCCTTTCTGTACTGAGTCATTATTAGTACAATTATTAAACAAGTGACCATACTTCATGATCAATAACTATTAAACATTGAAAAGTAAATTTAAAAAATTAAATACTCTTTTTTTTTAATTACTTCCAAAAGAGCTAGTTTCTGATTCTCCAACCACATATTTGGGGATGAGACTTCCATCCCCATCACCTGCTCCCTTGTACTTGTTAGAGAAAGGGGTAGAATGTGGAGGCCAGGAACCAAGTTGGTGGTTTGAGTTCTGGCGTAATTTCTATCTAGCTCTCTCAGCCTGAGTGAGTTCTGGCTTTATCTAAATCTCAGTTTCTTTATAAATAAATACACTGCAAATAAATAACTGTTAAATTGTGATCATGACGGGGTTTTTTCCCAAGTTTGAAATTCTGCGATCGACGGTTTATGAGATACATCTCTGGACAATCGATCTCTGAAAACACAAAGACAATCAAAAATTGTTTCTGCAGTTTAGTAAAAAAAAAAAGTTCAACTCTAGGGAAAATATACACAGAAGCTGCTAGACAGAAGTTCAGTTGCGTATCTGTGGCCTCTGTCTTAATCTGCCAGATCGGCAACTCTCCGAAACAGAATGACATCAAGTTCTGTACTCACTTCCAGATAAGGACCATTCTAGATCCTCTGGATTCTCCAACAAAGTTTAATGCCATAAATCGTTGCCAAGTACATCATGCACCTACTTTATTGCCCCTAAATAATATACATTTATAAAGAGTAGAGATCAAGATTTAACTTTCTCTGCCCCACCCTCTAACAACATAATACATACCTAATAAGACCTTAATCACGTTTTGCTCTTTGACTGAATGAGGAACAAAAAGGGATTTATTTCCTTCCTTTCCCCAATGACAGAAATCATCAAGTCCAGAATTGTCAAAGACATTATAGTTAGCCCTAAGTTCAATCTGAGAATAAGTCAAGCCTTCATGAAATGGAAAAATGAGCATATCATTAGACAAACATTTCAAATAGAGCTACACTTACTTTTTACTGATAAAACACGGACATACACGTAGTTATGATAAATTGCCCCCCTAAATTTTTAAATTTTCTAATGGCTATTTTTGGTTTCGTGAGTCTGCCCTTTCCCTCACCTGGATCATAAACGGCTGAAGATGAGGGACGGACTGAGTTTTATTCGTTGGGCTGGCAGAGAGCATATTCATTTACACTTACACTTCACAGAAGGGGGCTTGGAGGAACTCATTTATCTTCCTTTCTTCTGTATAGAGCGGCTATTTTCTCAATGGAATAATTAATAGTGCCAACAATGTGCCAGAGATATAAAAATGGATACATGCCTGCACTGTCACTTTTGAGAAGTGATACTGTTCTGTCGGTTAGTGTATGCGTGATGCAGACTCCTGTTTGTTTTCTGTAGTCTTTAATTTTCCTTGGTGAAGCCACCCTACTTAGTCAATCTATAGTCTCCTTTCAAAATCCAATTTCATAACATTTTATTAGAGGGACAACAGATTCTCCTATGGCCAAACATCATTTCCTAACGATGTGGAGGAACATGAAACAAACAAGCAGGTGCTTTCCATGCCATTTCCACGTATTTAACTTTTTCTTTTGTCCTTCCCAAAACATTCCATTTAACTTGACTTTAAGGACTAGAGAAATAAAAACCTTTTTAAAGAGATGTCATTTTGTTTCACTGCTAGCAAAAAATAGGCCGATGACAAAAAACCTCACCGACGATTACACTAGATTCTGTGGTTGATTTTATCTATTATCTATTATATTGTTATCATGGACTGTGGGATTACATCAATTGTTGGGCTTTTAAGAAGCATAGCCTCTGTATTTATTAGTTCACAAGGTGGATCGTGGTGTTGGGACCCTGTGGAGCATTATAAAGTGAACTTTTGCTTAGGGAATACAGTCAATGACATTGTAGTAGCATTGTATGATGACAGATGGTAGCTACACTTGTGATGAGCACAGCATAACATATAGAGATGTCAAGTCTCTATCTCTACATTGTACACCTGAAACTAATGAAGGATGGTGTGTCAACTACGCTAAAAAAAAATTTTTTTTAATGAGGTCTTGTTTCAACAACTACTTGCAGCCATGTAAATCTTCACAATGGTAGGAATTCGGTCCACTGCTATGTACCTTCCGAGAATACTGGCGCTTAGTAGGTGTGCAATAAATATTTGCTGAATTTTTTTGATACTTAAGCCTTGTGTTGATCCATTGCTGACTGGGGATATGATGATGTAGGATCATCAATCACTTCCTACAACTTCTGGCTGAAATCAGGGTTCCTTAACCTTTGGAGAGCTATAGACCCCTTTTGGTAATATGATAGAAATTATACTCTCTGTCTCCAGTTACCTCTGTGATACACATACTTGATGTTGCACAGATTTCTAAAAGAAAGGTTATAATATTTTATAAAGACTGGTTTGAAATATACTTGAGATCGGGATAAGCAGAAGCCGTATCTTTTATGAAAGAAGATTAATGCATCAGGTCTCCCTAAAATTTCCTAAGTATATACAAACAATTAATACAGTTTCAATATTCTTTACCAAGGAGAAATTTGGTCTGAATGCATTATGCTAAAATAAGTTAGTTATCAGTTTAGTTGCTTATCACTTAAAAACATTTTTTTTTTATGTTTTATTTTTTCAAGAGAGAGAGAGAGAGAGAAAAAAAAAAAAAACAGCGGGGAGAGGCAGAGGGAGACAGAGACACAGAATCTGAAACAGGGTCCAGGCTCTGAGCTATCAGCACAGAGCCCGATGTGGGGCTCGAACTCACAGACCACAAGATCATGACCTGAGCTGAAGTCCAACGCTTAACTGACTGAGACACCCAGGAGCCCCCGTTTATTCCTTCTTCAAAAAAGTTTCCTAACTTATTGATACCATCACAGAGACCCCTGGTAGCAACGCAATAATTAAGGATCTGTCTGAGATTCCTATACATTCTCAATTTTCAGATGTTAGTAAGGAAATTGCCAGAATCTTAAATTTGCTATGCAGAGTTGTCTGTAGAGATGCAAATTTCACTTATCTCTCTCTTTATATTCTTTTCTTTCTAAAAAAAAAAAAAATTAAAACTGCTAAGTCATTTTGATTCATACATTACATGAAAATAGACTGTTTTAATACTTGAGATGGCTTGTGTTTATTGTCTATGGCTCTTGCCTCCCACCAAATAGCAAAAATAAAAGAATCCCTCAGCTTACCTCCGCAGCTCTCCATATACCTTAATTTTTTTGAATGAAGTACAGGTGCTTTGTTTACATGTGGTTCAATGACATTTAAAACCAAAAATTTTGGTAAGTGACTACAGTGCTTAACACGTGGGCATTCACGGTTTTAGCACAGTGCGGGTAAACTTGGGCCACACCACCCCTCCTGTGTAATGCATTTAATCTGGACTCTGTAATCTCAACTGTGATTATCTATCCTTTGTTGTTTTCAAGGCTGCAAGTTCCCAGCAAAGTTAGAAGGCCAACTGAGCTTGATTTTCCAGCGAATATTGTTTTTGCTCTCCGTTGTTGAGTTGGGAGCACAGCTGTGCAAAGTAGTTTCAATGAACCAAGGGGATGGTCACAGAATCACCAGCTCAAAACTTCACCCTGAGTTCACCAACTGCGGGCTACATGATAATTACATGAACTCCTCCAGACCCACCACCAACTTGCATGACTTTTAAGCTAAATCTGTGTCAAGTATTACTGACTTATGTTGATCTCAGGGGTATTTTTCCCCCTGATTTTACCCAACTTACACAGCAATGGACAGGAACTGAACCTAATTTCATTCTTCATACAGTAACTAGCATGTTATCTGTGTTTCATAAATGAAATGGTAATAGTAGGAACAGCGCCCAAACTGCTACCTTATAGAAGAAACATACTATTATCCTTACAAAAATAACAGCTTTATTGGTAAAAAAAAAAAAAAAAAAAAGCATTTTTAATAGTAAAAACAACAAAACATCCTAAACCATACTCTACATACTTTAAAATGCCCTGAAATAACTTTCATTAATAACATGTTTAAGTCTTGTATTCATAATTAAGTCTTCATGCAAATGCACTACCTAGGTATCTGCTGATGAATTATCATAGGAGGAAAGGAACTGCCAACACTTCTAAACAAAATCTCCAATTATACAGTTCCAAGATAATCAAAATGGACTTTAAAGTAGCAAAAACTACGGGCCACAACACCCAGCTTAGAAAAGAAATTCCTTTCAGAAGAAAGGAAATAGCATAACCTCGCAGCTATTTCAAAGAAGTTTTAAATGGAAGAAGCAGATAGTGATTTCACCTTTCTAGAAGTGAGAGCAGATACTTGAAAATAATAATTCAAATATTAAGTGATACTAGTAATTTGAGTTACAAAGTTGAATTAATAAATTACAACTGGGCTAATTTGGGACTAAAATTACTAATTGTTCAAAATAATTCACTTCCTGTTCTAGCAAATATCTTAATCTTGACCTAGAAAAAAGTCACTGCTTAGTAATACCTTTCTTCAGTGCACTTGATTTCCATTGTCAAAGATACCCATTTAAATGGGTAATATCTAAATATATACTGATGAATTATTCACACCTTACTTTTCAAATGTAAGGGGAAGAGAAACTCGTGCTGTATTTTAAATTTAATTATAAAATCAATCCTCACAAATTAAAAATAATGTCTTCGAAGCAGGCTGAGGACCAGGTTTGACCACTGAATGCTGTGTGAAGCTCTTGCTAAAACACAAGAACGGAACAAGCACATCCAAGCAGGGAGTGTGCCGGTCACAATTGTGGGACTTACACCCAGGGAAACCTGTCCTTAATTTATCCCGCCGTGTGTAGATTTGGCAAGGGTCTCCAAACATCATTTACATACCATATGCCCTGAATTACCTAGGCACAATGGCTGTGGACAAATAAGATGTTTTGGGTCTGTTTGCTTCCCTGTGTAAGTTTTGCAGCTTTCATTTAATTTCTCTCATTGCTAAATAATTTAATGCTATATTGCCTGTTGCAAAAGAATGTTTTGCTAAATCAATAAATAGTTCATTGTGCTTTGTGATTAGAAGAAAACGACCCTGGGGTAGGTGAGCAGGAGGTATTATTTCTCCTATGTAAGAATCAAAGAAAGGAAAGCAGCTCTTTATGCTTTGGACTCATTTTAACCTTTGTCTCCTTAATAAGCATATAAATGCAAGGCATTCAACAATAGAATAGACAGAAAGCAGATATTTTGGCTTCTATGGAACATGCAAAATTGGTCAGCAAGTTTTCATGTTTAAGAGGGATTCCTGAAAATAGATTCTATATTTGTTCCTCTCATAATTAAAAGGCTTTATAATTGTCCTGTGCCTTGGTTTCCCTCTTCCCTCAAGAATGGTATTAATTGAAACTCAGTAATATTTGTCCGGATTCTCAAGCTAAATTTAAGGTCAGGATGATAAAAAATGTATACTTAAACCAAAAAGATCAATTGCCTAAAAAAGGCTTGGAACAGAATTACGTACATATTTTTTGTTGTGTACTATAAATTTGACTGTATAAACTTCCAATTAAAAATGACATTCACACCATCATTTTTGATAGAATTTTGCACAGTAGGAATACTCATTAATGCAGGGTAATACAGTGTGATAAGCAGCTTAGACATCAAAATAGTAAAAAAAAATATGCCAGTTGGTCTACTCTGTACATGAGTAAAATAAAACTTAAAAAAATTAAATACCTGAGGAATTAATTAAAAAGAACACTTACTGGCATACATATTTTTTTAACTCTGTCAAATCAAGAACACCCATTCTCTAGTCAGTTTCTGTAGAGATCTCAGTCCTGGTACCAAAAAAAAAAAAAAAAATCCATTCTATATTTTATGATAAGACATTAAGTGCATTACCATATTCAAAATGGAGTAAAACATAATTTAAATAATTTTACTTATCCTATGATTATCCTTCCAAAAACTGTGCATGTGTGCATGTGTATTTACCATTTAATAGGAAGCATTTCAAATATCTGAATTCTTTTCAACGTTGGTAAAAGTGAAAGCCCATCAGCTAAGTGTGTGTGCATGGGTCATCTCTTGATCTTTAACTGGAAAATACGACGTGATCACGTAATTCTCAACTGTAGGTGAGAGTAAGTGGCAAATGAGGTGTGTCCACACACTAGTAAAGAAAGAAGTAAAAGGCAATGCAGTAATTTCAGAATGCTATCAAATAATTTGCTTTCTTTAGGGGGCAAGAAAAGAAAGAAGCTACCATTTGAAGACCAGCAACGAAAGGGTTAACAGACATATGCTGTATAATTAGGAGATGCATTAATGATTATGAATAGTAAATGATTTGGTGCAAAGAAAAAATTTTAGTCAAAGGGACATGTACCTATCTTACATGTTTATTAGTAACTGTATATAACTAGAGAATTCTGCTATTAAGAATCTTGCATTATTGGTGTAAATACTTCCAAGGGTACATCAAATTGTAATCTTTCATACGACATCCATCAAACCAGGCTGGAGATTTTGACAAACATTAAACACAGTAAGGAGGCAATTATGTATGCATGATTTAATCTGCAACTAATTAATATGCAAATTTATTCATATGTTAGTTACTAAATTAAAAATGCAAAGAAGCCCTTATGGTGATTCTCGAAATTTTGCACAAACAGAACATTTAAAATGTAAGAAAAATGAAGTTTTTTAGAAACCTATAACACACTTTTAGTGTCTCCAGAACCTGTTGCATTAAGAAGACTCAAAAATATGTGTTTTAATACTAGATAATAATTTAAAAGGTGTGCTAATTTTATGTGAGAATGTGGGAACAGAAAGGTTAATCAGAATTCTCTCGAACTCTTAAGAGATACACTCTAATTACCAGACAAATGGTATTCTATTTCTAAGCTTCCTTCCCTGTTTTTAGGGTTGTCAGAAGTTGGTCATCTTACTGATACCCTGCACAAACGGTTAGGGGAATAAATAGTATTTGAAAGCAACTAGAGATATTGAAAATTCTGGGGTAACTTTGAGACCATTTGGTGCTCACTACACATACAATTCACTCCTCAAGATGGCAACTCGCTCTTTTCGCCTTTGGGGAACAGCTCTTTGCAAACAGAGAAATGGGAGGAAATTCTAGAGGGAGGCTAGAAATTCTCCCAAACTCTCTTCCAAACGAATCTTCAAAGAAAATAATTCGACTAACACAAGAGCAACAACCTCCCCAAAAAGCAGAAGGTAATTTCATCTGAATTCAATCTGGCTATTTTAGCCCTGCATTTTCCAGACAGCCCAAAACTGATTTGAATCTTTGATGGGAGACGAGGGATGTGCGGTAGTGATCATTTTAAAAATATCTTTGGGTGTCTGCATACAAGGGAGTATCCAGTCAAGTGCATATATTATCCTTTGGCTCCGCTGCCTTCTGCAAGAGTCTGATTTCCCTAAGACTTCCTGGAGATCAGCAGTGAGGTTCTGTGTGGATCACCTCTCATCTGATTACCTTCCTCATCCGAAGTCCAGCGGCCCTGTACACAGTTCCGGGAGCTGGCGCTTGGAACACTTGTACTGGCCTCAAGAAATCAACGCAACTCAACTGTGTGAGGAAGCACCGTGACAGCGTCTACGGCTCTTCCCAGGGCACTGAACTCTTACCCACGTTAAAAAAAAAAAAAAAAAAAAAAAAGAAAGAAAAGAAAGAAAGAAAGAAAAAGAAAAGAAAAGAAAATCGCCATCAGTCTCCTTGCTGCCAAGTGACACACAAAAAGGAAGTTAACCATTGGCTGTTACTTGCATTCACAGTCTGACTCTGATCTCCCAGCTTCCCTTAGCCCAATCTGATGCCAAGCGGACTACAGCTTGCCCATTTCATTTCGACCACGGCAGCCAAAAAAAGCACTGCCCCACCGTGCAACGACAAGCAGTCTGTTTTGATATTAGTACCTCAGTATGTGATATGAGAGAGTCAGATGTCCCCAAACTATGTGCCCTCCCCTGAGGGACTCTGTCCTGGCCTTCCTTGGCCAGAGGGATGGGGAGCGTGCCACAAATCCTTAGCTTTGAAAGCACAAGGGAAGGAAACACACCATCCGCAGGGCTCAGACAGAAATGGCGAGGAGGAGGAGAGACTCTTATGGGGAGAGGATTCATGCCCTCCAATTCAGCACTCGCGCCTAACTGGAAATATTAACTCATATTCTATTCACTCCCTGCCAGCCAGCATACATGAGCACAAACTGAATTACATAAGAAAAGGAGTCTTTTTCTTATGTAATTAAATCTTAGCAGCCGCTAGTAAGTAAACATCAGATTTTCTTTTCCTTTTTTTTTTTTTTTTCATGAAAGAGAGGAATATTTGGGGTTCAGAAGAATGGGATTTTTTCCTTGATTCCCAGACAGAGAGGAAGATGGTGGTAAAATCCTACTCACCTCCCTGTTCTCCGAAACATTCTGATTTCTTTGCTGAGTGTATAGAATCAAACTCTAACCTGGTTTAACCTTTCCATGTGCCCTGGACCGTTCTCATTCCCTCCAGCATTAACATATCATTCTTTTTATGATTCCAATGAGGCATCATCAGGTGTGGATCTCAATTTCTGGGCATTTTAGGAATCTGAGAGCAACCCAGGCAGCTTTAATTTTTACAGGTGACTCAATTTTTGTTGTGACCAGAACTGAACATAAAGCTCTTAAAAGCTTAAATGTACACATTTATGCATTCATTACACAGTGTTAAATCTAATTTGTTCTTTTTACTGTCACAGGAAGCACATGTTTAAAGCAATCTGTTTCCTCATGTGAATGCTTTCCTGTCTGTTTAAAAAAAATTGCGACACACTTTACCCTGAGTAACCAAGAGGTGATCATAAATATCCCTAAATAGCATTAAACAGATATGAAAGACATTAACACTTTCAGAATGCCAAAGTAGTATTAAAAAAAAATTCTAACAGATGCTCCTAGGTCAAAAAGTGAAATGTGTGTTTCCTGAAAAAACACTCTCATCAGAATCATAAATGAACTGTGAGTGGAGAAGTGAGGTGTTGTTGAGCAAACGAGGATCCTTTTGGTGAGGAACACAGCAATCCACTGCCAACGTGTACTTGCCATAAAAAAGCCAAATTGAAATGGAAGTCTGATGAAAACCAATATCCTTTGTAATCCACAAGGTGGCAATGATTACGAATGAGGGGTGGCTTCATCGGATCGATCCGGTTTCCCAGAGAAAGAGTCTGTCTCTGTGAACCGAAGCGTCCGTCCCCGTTCCGGGACGCGAGGAAGAGGTCCGGCCAGAAGGACCTTTCCCGAGGAGTCTGATGTGCTGCCTGGTTTTTCTGTAAATGAAAATTGGCTGGGAAGAATCATTCGTGGTGGAAGGTGGAGACCATGCTCTCTTTGCCCCACCCTCTTTGGCAGATGTTTTTTTCTTGAAATTCAAGAGTTCACTAATCAGCCCTTGTAAAAAACCGTTCTAAGTTTCCCTTAGCTGACACGCAAAAACAAATTTTCTTTTACGA
The DNA here is from genome assembly GCF_046562875.1 of Panthera onca. NCBI lineage: Eukaryota > Metazoa > Chordata > Mammalia > Carnivora > Felidae > Panthera > Panthera onca. The sequence continues at coordinate 73,382,734 of NC_138350.1, forward strand.
ATTCAGCAACGGCACTGAGAAAAAAACACATGACAATGTGGCAAAGGCCAGAATCCAGCAATTCTTTGACTTTACCCTAAAACATCTGTCTAAATAGTCCTGTTGAATGTTAGAAATTTACCTCAACAGTCCGAATCAAATCAAACTCTGTTTTACTTTAGAAGAGAAACAAAGTGCCACACAGTTCCACCTGCTCAACACATCTCCGTCTTGCCAGATGAAGTAAAAACCCTAGGCCTACCCTGCTCCTTGACCTGCTTCTGGCCAATTACAGAGTAAGACCGATAGAAGATGAAAGAAAAAGCCTGTATCTCCTTGTCGCTTAGAGGCAGGGCTGACTTCAGCATAAACAAATTACTGGCAGAGGGAATCATATTATGAGGAGCTCTGTCATCTTGGCCTGATGTCCCATTTCAAAAGAAAAAAAGATGGAGTACATACTTCCAAGGCAAACTTTGCGGAGCGTAAGTCGAATGATTCAAACAGCTGACTAGGTGTCTCGGCCTGATAGAGACACTATTGCAAGGAACAAAGACCTACAGAAAGTGCTTGCGGTATTTCATCGTTTCAGACAAGGCAAGTGACCTCCATTAGGTAGAATTCTTCTACGTGCAGTTGAGACCCTGGTCTTAGTTTCTGCTCTGTACCCAACTACTCCAGTAAACTACAGGTGAAGTTTCTCTCAAGTGCCCGAAGGAAGGTATTTACCTTCTTGCTGATGCTAACATTGAGGGGGTTTATTACTGTCCTTAGAAGTTATCATTTCTTAGATGTTTACAATGTGTCAGGATTATGCAGAGCACATTATATATGTTTTGTCCTTTATTTATTTATCACAATATCCTTAGGAGGTATGTATATTTTGCCCATTTTTCAGAAAATAATTCAAGGATACTACATCATGTGCCCAAGGCCACGTAGCTAGTAAGTGGCACAGCCAACTAAAAACCCAGATGATCAGCTTCCATGCTCTTAACCACTAGATCATCCTGTCTCTGTTACAGAAATGCTATACTGAACGGTCTAGACTTTCTAAGGGATCTGGCTGAGCAGAAGCTGTGCGTAAAAACCAGTGTACCACTTAGAGGTACTGAGGGTCATTCTACAGTGAGATGAAAATTCTGAATACTTAATTTATTCCAGGTTGGCAAATACTTGCTAAGTAAACAACAATCAGATTGTAGAGATTTTTGTTCTACCAAATACTCTGAATAGCCAGGGGGAGCACGGCATCATGATTAAGGACACAGAAACCTGGCAGACAGACTTCCCAGGTCTCAACCCCAGCTCTGCCATTTATTAGCTGTGTGACCTCAGGCGTGTGTCATCACCCCTCTGTGTCTCTGTTTGTTTAGCCATGAATAAAGAGTAGGACATCCCATCTCATAGGATTTTGTAGGAGTAAGTGATTCATTAGATGCAAAGTACTCAGTTCCTGGCACAGAATAAATACTATGTTCAGGTTTGTTATTGTTATTAGTATATCAACATCATCTCATGAAGAAGGTGCTATTTATACCTCCTTTGTAGACCATGAAATAGATGTGTGACCCAACTAGGGCCACTATGTGAGGAAATAGAGGATACCACACATTTAATTAGAGAGATCTCTTTAATTCTAGTGCAGCGTTATGTCCATCCCACCACACCACTTTTATTACTATAGTCATTCACTGGAAATATATTTGAAAGAAACATGCAGGGCAGTGAATTTAGCCTGTATGGGACCAAAAAAAAAAAAAAAAAAAAAAAAAAAGATGTATGTGCAAAAGATCCTTACCCATTTCAAGGTGAGTAAGGGGACTCAGCATCTCTAAAATAAGCCTAAAGGACAAGAGGTCCCTGTGTTTCACTGCGTGTGTTATTTGGGTCTTTGAATGCATAACCTTCTCAAAAGGCCAGACTTTATGCTCTTTAAAATGTAAGGCCATCCCCACCAACTGGGGATGTAAGTGATGCAACACTGAGAACTTCCTTAAACAGGAAGGACCTTAGCTGTGAAGCTTCACGATTTAAATACAGGGTACACAGAAGAGGAGGAAACGCACAATGTCATTTGGTGTGTCTGGTTTTTAGGTTAGCTGAACAATATGCTTTGAATAAGTATAAATGAAGAAAAAAATGAATGAATGAATGAAAACTTCTGAAAATGCTGTCTTTCCCTCCCACCTGGATGCTCCCAGTTTGTCATGATGGAGTTCCACTTGACAGCTAGGTTGTTGGTGTAATTTATTAAAGGGAAAACAAAATAGCATGGTTTATAGAATAATGACTTACTGGGACTTGAATTTCATAATTCCAGCTGTATCTGCCCATAATAAAAATGCCTAATTCCATTTTCTCTTGCCCATCCCTAGCAATTAAACTCCAGATGATATGTGTGGCAATGCGCTGTATACATCTAAAAATAAAATTCCTATCAAGGCACTATATGAGGAACCCACAGGTTCTGGTAATAAAATTTCACTCGTGAAGCAGATGCCTTAGTATCAAATGGCAGAATTTGTACCTTTTTATTATATAACAATACTTTCAAACAGTACACTAGTTACAGAAACAGATTCATTTTCTATTTAGCTTAATGGCTTAAAAATTTCAAACTGAATCAACAGGTCTTAATTGCCAGGCCAAGAACATTCTTTTGAAACTTCAGCTTCAGTAGTTTGGAGAAATGAGTTGACTACCACTGTACCCTTAGACAAATTTTATTTTTTATCTCATCTGCTAACATCTCAAGTTATCAGACTTTGCTACAATAAAACCCCAGTTTTCATACTCTGCTTATTATTGAATTATTTTGTACTTCAAGTTTGTTTCGTAATGAGCAAGCCAGAAAATATTATTGTACCCTAGGTTAACACACCTGAGCACCTGTGAAACGAGTGAATTCCCCAAACGGGGTTACTTGCAAACGTTAACGCTAAGAATCAGCGACCCTACTTGAAACTGCTTTCTCGTGGCAGCTAATGATATAATGATAGACTTTGCCAATCGGTAGAATGAAAGCCATTACAATATTATTGTAAGTATAATCCAGGAGGCATATTTAGAATGATATAGGCTGGGGATGATGAAGCTGCTGCAGACAGGCGCTCTTTCTCGGATGATATCAAAGTAATTGCTCCAAAACGGCATTTTCTCCAGGAAAAAAAAAAATCCCTAGATGGTAACAGCAAGTGGTAACAGTGACAGTTTTTGTATGTGTGTGAGGAATATACCACGGGGGTCATTTTTTGAGAACACTAAGCCTTTCTAATAGGAGTCCATGTTTCACAAAGGAAATGCCTTTTAATCACTATCGTTGAAAACACTGCTGATGCACAGCGGCAACACCAAGACATTTCTTTACACTTTGCTACCAAGGGGCTTCACTAAGAAATGCCCCTATTATTCTGTTCCACTGAATACTCCAAATAAATATAGTGGCATTTAATACACGCACAGGTCCTCTTCGGATTACTCTAGAAGGAATCACTTATGTATCAAGTTTCAACCTCAGGAGCGTATTTATGATTAATTCCGCAGATGACAAAGTTAGACCAGACAGATAATAGGGGCTGTCGCTAAGCGACTTAAATAAAATTCTTAAAATGTTCTTTTCAAAAATGAATTTGCACATTCCTTCAGAATTGAAATCTGTACTTCTCACTGAAACTCACATCCTTTTGTCAACCTTGAAATTCTACAAAATGCAGACTCTTCTGCACTACCTTAATTTCTCTGAAGAGGGAGTATAAGCTCAAGCAAAGCATAAAACTCAAAGAGCTAAGCACCTACACAACAGCTGCAACTACCGGGGGGGAAAAAAAAGAAAAAGAAAGAAAGAAAAAAAAAAAAGAAGTCGGTATCATTCACATGCTACTGTTTTGAGATAAAATAATTGAGTATTTAAAACTACAAATTTTGCACTGCATTTTACAAAAGCCCTTATTCCTTTAAAATGAGCACACCCCTGTACACAAATACACTCTGGGACAGTGAAGATCAAGCCTGAGAATCTCATGCTATTGCTTTGAAATGTGACTTTATGTTCAGTTTAAGAATTCAGTGCAATTTATTTAAAAAACAAAACAAAGCAAGTGTCTGTCAACAGCCTGACAGAATTTAATCTGCCTTAAGAAAATACAACTTTGCTATTTTTGAAGAGACTCTTCATTCCTTTTAGGATTATTGCTACATATTCTGAGAGGATCTTACTTAGCCCTCCAAGTTTTATCTGACTTTGATTTATGACTTTCAAACAAAAACTTCAGAATTGTTTGAAATCTGGAAAACACGCCTTGAAAACACAGAAATTATCAGTGACTGGGGGAAAAAAACGAGAAAATTCCACCATGTTAGACAATAAAATGAACAGTTCAGTCAATGAAATGGAAAAAGTTTAAAAAAATGGTCTCCAACCAAATATTAAGCCAAGCATTTATATTATTCCACAAACACAAAATAAATTCACAGTCAAGCCACACACTGTGAAACAAGTTTTTATAATTTCAAAATGTATGCAGGCCTGTTACAATTCTCTTTAGGTAAAGCAGCCTTCCGGCAGCTTCTTCGATTTCTTAATAATTAAACCAGTCAGACAGAGTCCAAGACTTCGCACCAAAATATACTCTTCAGTGAAAGTGATAAAATAGGTTCCAAATAACAGTTTCCTGAAATGTATTTCTCCTTTCTCAACGAATGAGGCCAGTTTTACACTAAATGCTATTGTTAGAGTTGTGGAAACCTTAACAAAAGTCCTGATAAATCTCAGCAGGTGAAATTTTGAAAACTTGGTTTAAAATAAAAATACACATGGGGTGGGGGGAATATATATCATGCACACCACCTCAGAAGAGCTTGCTCAGTAGAATAATCAGACAAAAGGGGCCAGGCAGGCATCTCTATTGAGGAGGAATCTAGGTGGTTTCTTCTCAATTGAGTGTTTGACACATAAATCCTTTTCATGGTAAAGATAATCCCTAAAGAGCTCACAAATATGCAAACCTTTCCTCTAGAGTTAACTTTTGTGTTTTTCTTCTCCCTTACATTTCTTCTCACTTTATATTTAAAATACACATACCAGAAGTCATCTTTTTAAGGGGAGCAGGAGTAGGTTTCCCAGCAGAGAGGAGGATGGAAGAGAGATCTCATTATTCCAAAATTCCAAACAAAAATACAGAAATCTTATAGCAAACTCCTGAGAGGCTGGAATGCCTAATGGTACAGATGTTGTAAATGTGTGTGAATTTCATATGCCTTTTGAAATATTCTTAATAGAGTAAGAGCCTCCAATAAAAACTTAAATATAGAGATTCTCCTATGTTTCATAAGCGGCAATTCACAAAAAGCATAACCTCCATAGCCTCTAACTGCAAACTGCAATGCAGAGGATAGGATTAGTTTTCAAAGAAAGAATGTCTATGCTGAACTTCTGAAGCTTCTGGTTTAGTAAATTCGGTATTAACTGCACAAAAATATACGCTCTCTATGACGAATATTTTCTCAACCTTCAAGGTGTTGCCTGGCGTCAGGTTACATATTCTGTGTAAATTGTGTGAATAATACTTCCGTCCTACTGGGGATGATTTAATTGCATTATACTTCATCTTTTTTCTGTCTATACATTTTTATAACTAGTAAGCATAAGTTTAATATCCAAACTTCATATTTCAATATTTTTAATTGGAGAATGGGCACCCTAAGTTTAAAGTTAACTATTACGAGTTAACCAAATATTGTAATGTAAACACCTATAGTTATACTTTTCACAAAGGATCTACCTCCCCAAGAATGAACCTTGATGAGGCCCCTCCTTTTATACATTATCACATAATTGGTTACTCTAGAATTTCCTACAAAGGAAGGAGTCCAGGTCGCTGACACTTAGTTCATTTTAAAATTAATATATATTTTAGTTTAATGTAAGTTGCATTATCACTCAAGTTAAAATTTTGCTGACATGAAATAGCATCACTGTGATATATGATCACTTTCAAAGTGATGGGGGAAATTATATATTTTAAGTACTGACTTTTCAAACATATAATTTCTGAGCCTCTAGGAAGGAAATAAACAATTACCAACTTCTCTTTTAAATTTTGATTTCCTCAAGCATTTGAGAAAAAACATTTCCTTCCTAAAAATTTTTTAAGGTATGAACTCAAGATCATTTTTGCTACCTTCACATATGAAGGTTTTTTATATAATGTAAAACACACGGATCACTTAATGCCATCAGCATTATCCAACTTTCCCTGATATTTTCCTAACAATCTCTTCTGTAAAAACCAAAACCAAAACCAAAACCAAAAACCAAAAACCAAAAAACCAAAAAACGAAAACTCATTTAAACATTAAGATTTTATGTTCTTTAAGAATTCTTCTTTAAGAAAACTGGTAAACCTGGTATCTCATATACATTGAACTTGTATTTTTCAAGCCCATCTAAAGATTAACTCATCTCTAAAATTTTCTGGGAGTGCCCAAATCTTATTTTAGAAGTGTTACTATTGTAGAGATTGTTGTCCTTAGGATCCATGTGTCCAGAATTATTCCTGATCACTTAATACAAAGTTTGCCAGATCTTCCTGATTTAGAAAACAACACACAAAGGAAAAAAAAAAGTCAATTTAACATAAAAAATAGACTTTACTGAAAAGTTCAGTTTGGAAAAATCACTGGTGATAAGACAGGTCATAAACTATTTCTAAAGATAAAACTTCTTATTTCTAGAGAAATCTGAAGTTCCAGGGATTCCAACTGGGGAAGACAGTGACACTGTCATTAAAGTTTTAAAGCTCGATTGGAATTGAAGACAAATTTTCATCAGCATTCCAAGTAGAATGGTTGCAGTTGTTAACAGTTTCTGGTTAAATGTATATCATTTCATGCATTCAAGTTATAAGAAGAGGGTAGTTTTATGTGTTTCCATATTGGTGGGCACAATAAAGTCTCTAAAAGACCATGTCTTTGAGTTTTTTATGTGTGTTTGGAAAAAACATTTTAGAATGACATAAGGTGAAAATTTTTTGCTTTCTAGATTTTAATGCTTCCATGTAAATTTCTAAGAATTATGGATCCTTGTCCCCCCAAAATGTGATTTAATGGGTATATTTCTCTCTGTATGAATTCACGATTCAATAGGTGTGACTATTAGGCTATACAAAGATAGAAACTATGATGGAAGAGCAGTAAAATCAAAAAATACCAAGTTTAAGATATACGATTTAAAAAAGGAAACCAAAATGTAGAAATCAAACAAGAAGTTCATGTGCAGATCCAAGAAATCAGAGAGTGGTGAAATAAATTCCGGCATCAACAAAAAATAAAGCTTTATTATTAAACTCTCATCAAAAGATGAGGGTTACAAGAAACTGGTAGGTGCCTGAAAAGAAGAACGTACCACCCATCTGAACAGAGAACACAAAAATGTTCTGCAGGACTCAGCAGGGCTCTTGTGGGCAATTAGTTGTCATTTCACACAGCCTTGCCTTTAAAGAAACATCACCCTAGCCCTAAGTACAGGCCTCTGTGGTCCAGAGGGACAGAATTCCTTCCCTCTATTGCGCCTGTGCAAGGCGACCCCTCAGGATGGTTCTTCCGCCATCCTATCACTGTCATGCTTCTTCAGTGACTTGAGGTCTCTAGATGCAGTGCACAGCCCAAACACATTCAAGGATCCTGCCAGATCCATGGCGTGATGTTGGGCCAGGCTTATGTTTCCTCTCTCCCACAGATGCTGCAGTATTTTCAAAAACAGGGCCAGACAAGCCTTGCTCTCATTTCCTGTGAAGATCCAGCCTAATGGCGACAAAAGAGGTCCAGCCTCTGTACTCTAGTAAGGTCATAAATAATATCTCATTACAGATGTTACAGTTTAAATTTTCTTTCTTTTATGTCAAGGAGGAGAAAGGGCCCATTTCAAAAAGAAAAAAAAAAAAGTGAGTTCACACCACAGATTGTGACAGATTTATTACTATTTATCACGGTAAATATGTATTGAAGAAAACATATAAATGTCTTTAGCTAGTCATAATCACTTGAAAAGAAACCTTTTACTATCCCCAGTTTCTTATTATTTGTAAGAAAACTATTCATACATACCGAAGCAAGTTTTAGAAATATCTTACCAGGTATATATTAATTTGAGCTTAAAAAAAGAAAGAAAAACATGGCAGAGGTCTAAAAATACCGGAGCAAACGTGTTACAGTGACTATTGCGGACCATCTCTTTAGATCAAATTAAAATATATATTTCGTGCAGTGGGAAGGCACATGGATCTTGTTATAAGTAATAAGCAATCCAATGCATGCAACGAAGCTAATATAAACTAAGTCACATTATTGCTATTAAAACAGAGCAGAGATTTTTTTTAAAGTAATGACAATAAATAGATGATTGGATTCTGAAATCGACCAAACTTGGTTACTCTTCTTGCTTAAAAAAAGAAAAGTCAAAAAAATCACAAGGATAAAATATCCATTTCAACTGAATTTTCCTCCTTGTCTTTAAAAAAACAGGCTCTACTTATGAGAATGTTCCTTAAGGACCATTAAAACATTTAGCCAAGATAAATTCTCTAAGAAGAGTAAATCTTAAACTGACCATCAAAAGCCAAAAATTAAATACTACAAACAAAATTTCCAATTCTAGATCTACTGCGAAGAAAGGAAAGATACCTTTTTATTTCTCAACATGGACAACATATCAAAAACACACAAACTGTCAAAATGGCAAAGAAAACACTGTATCCGTGAAATTTTCTATAGCGGCCAGTTAACTCTAGGAAAATACTTAAAAAACTTACAGTGAAGTAGGAGAGATTATTATTGACAATGATTAAGCAGACAGATAATATCTAAGGCCACACCAAAACACTCCTTAGAAATTGGGTAGATTTCTGCATAATTTTAGCACTGGAAAAAACAAAGTCTGTTTGGCTATGAGGCATAAATAAGGTTCTATAGCTTCAAGTTTTACATGGCTTTAACAGCATGCAACTATTCCATCATTTCAGGACACCTGAAGGTCCACTTATTGTATTCAATACTGTCCGTATTAGGTGCAGGCATGTTTTAAATGTCAACAGCTGTGAAGACTGTATCATTTGAGGTTGTCATAAAAGCTATTAAAAGCTAAAGTTTCATCTACATTAAATCCACCACCAACTTCAAGCTTAAAATATGCTTAGAAAAACCTGAAGGGATATTGGTCAATTTTAATACAGCACAGAAATTTAAAGAATAAACCACTCAGTACATTTTTAAGTGACTTATTGGTAGTCCAAAGTGACCATTTTATACACAATTGGCAGTTTTATTTACACAATATTTTTCTGTATTTATGGATAATTTTGTGATGCTTCTTCAACATTACCAAGTCCATGATAATCAGCATACAAAATTTGTGTTTTTTTCCTGATAAGACTCACTCTGATATATTCACTTAATAATTTTTTGGATGAGCTGAACTGAAAGCAAGTCAAATACACAGGTGTTTGGGTTAATCTAATCTTAGCACATTTGCAAAACCTATTATTCTCCTAATTTATTAAAAATGAAGTAAAACTAATATGCGAGCATCAATTGGTAATATATTTTCAGAAACCCGAATACCATTTTATTTTAGAGGAGAAGAACTTGCAATAAGGCTTATGAGCATTCTTTTCAAAGAATACTAGTGCCCTATAGAACACAGAATTAAATTAAATTAAATCAAAACTATGTATCTCTCTCTCTCTCTATATATATATATATGTATATATATGTATATATATATACATATATATATATATATTTACAGGAAGGAAGGAAGAAAGGAAAAAAGAAGAAGGGAAGGAGGAAACAAGAAGGGGGGAGACTCATATTCTTGGTCTATGTAAGGAGGAAATTACTCAAAGCAATTTGCCTACTTACTTAGGCAAAGACTGGTTTTAAAGAAAATTAAATAAAATCATGTAGGAACTCAGATTTGAAAATATACATAAGAATTGAAAATAAGATATCGCATTTAGTTGGGATCACAACCAACTTTTGCTACGCTGGAGCCTGGAGGGACCTCACCAACGCCTGAGTGTAGCTCCAGGTAGTAAAAAGACCCAGAATGCTCTTGGTTACAGCTGGATTCTTCTAGTTGTCACCTGGTATTCCAGACACAAATGGCTACTGATGCAGCTACCTTTGCAGCATTTATTCAGTAACCTCTCTAGAAAATAGAGACATTCTCTCTGCACTCTGGGCTGAAACCCATGTAAATTTTTCCTAAATCCTCTCCACAAATCTCCTTTCGCATGCAAATCCATAAATCATCATAATACCGACAAAGAATTTAACCAACACATGAAACTAATACTCATTCTCTTGAAAGCCCTGTACAGGTAAAACTCCTCGAACTTCAGGCACCTTTTCAAGGCTCTCTTCAGAGCTTAAACTGCTGAATATCAACACAACCACCCAGTCTTCCAGGATACACAATTAATCACTCCAACGTGGGTCAGGTGGCTGGACGTGCAGGTCATTCCTACCTCATCCCCAGTCTAGATAAACACGCTGCTCTGGTGCATGGAACCTCATTTGCTCCTATCTCCCTTGCATCAATACAAAACAGAACAAAATAAAACAATATACAAAGCAGAAACAAGCAGTACTTACTGAAGATGGCAAACCTGGAGGAACTTTTCGAACTTTCTTTGTCTGCACCTCTGAAAGAAAATGAAGAGGCTGTGAGGTCCCCGAATGCCTATTTCCCTAACTAAAACAGATTAAACCACGAAGCCATTTAGATTAGACCAGATTTTCTTAAATCATTACCTTAGCAAAATGTCAGTACTGCTATCATATTTTATTCTGGCAGAAATCGAATTCTGCCTTTTTCATAAAAATCAAGATATTTAACTTTTTTTAAGCTTTGATTTTTTTTTTTAAGTTTCCTTATATGGGCAGCCAAGAGAAAACAAGAAATAAGCATACACCAAAATAGTTCTCTTGCTACTAGAAGTTGTTAACATACCCATCCAATGTACTACTGGGGAGGGGTGGTCACGAGCCTGACATTTGAGCAAAATTTTATGGTTTTGGGGGGTGGGGTGAGAATAGGGTGAGAAGGATGGCATCAAAAAAGAGAAGAAGAAAGAAAAAGACTACTACTAATCACTCAGGCATTCAAACAGAGGAATACCTTACCCAGGGCACTACTGTGAAGAGGCCTCCTTCGGGGGTTATTGCTAGAATACTGATAATACTGGGAACCAGGTTTGGTGGGCGACAGGGTTCCTGGGTTGCCCATATCCATGTCACCTCCAAGGAGACTCTGCTAAAAGGTTCAAAAGGGAAAACAAACATAGAAGGTTAGTTTTTCACATTCACCACCCCCCAACTGATTGTTAGTACTTAAACCACGGCAATAAAGAAAACAGCATCTGCCGAGCTGCAACAATTAAAACACAACCAAACAAAAAGAAAAAGAAAAGCAGTCTAAGAAGCTAGCACGAAGTTTGTGATTTTTCAAATTCTTTGCTTTTGAGAGGAAGGTAGAAGGTGATTCTCTTGAAACAGTACTTTCATCTTAAGACGACTCACATTTTGATTGTTTAAGAAGAGGGCGTTTGTGTAAGAGTCATGTTTTCTTCATCTACACTTAGGCTCATATCTGGGAACTATTCATGCCCTTCCTTCGCAAGAACTCCAGAAGAATCTGATTTTTCGGATGCACACAACTTCCCCCGACTGCTCACGTTGGGGGTGAGGGTAGGACGCTCCCCTCCACTGAGGACTCTGCATCGGCTCGGCATTATCCCCCACGGATTTACACAGCACCCACAGAAGAGAAAATGCCAGCAGAACCGGGAGCAAATTCAAATCTCACGCTAACTTCCAAAATCATAGAAATAGTAGGCATTCTAAGCGAACAGGAACAAATTAGAATGCCCTCTTGAGGACTACTGGAAGTTAAAATACATCCCCACAGATTAAACATTTACCTGAGCACTAGAAAACTTTCACAAATACCATTAACTTATCACAGTGTGATAAATGACTAAACTTTCAAAAATGATGACACACGAAAGATCATATAATAATATTACATTTTCTAAAAACTACATAAAAACTTACCCATAATATATAAATCGCCTGATTATACTCTGCATTGAACACATTGTTCTGTTAATTAGTCTGATATGCAAGAAAACAAGTGTAGATACTACCATTTATATTAAGAACAAATTTACTATTTAATAAAGAAATTTTAAAATTAAGTACTAAAAATCTAACTTTATCGTTACTTGTAATCAACTTTTACTGACTGAACTAATTACTGTCCTTGATAAAGTACAGAATGTGTTTTCCCTAATCTAAATTCTAATCACCATGTCACTCACAACAGACTTAGGGATGCTTCACTAACACACTATTCACATGCAAAATACTCTAAATAGGCCAATTATGACTCTGCCCCTGTTCCCTGGTTAACCCGCTGAGAACTGAAAAATTTCACAAGGCAGTCACCAACTAAAACAAAGAGTCCTTGTTTTAAATTAAGACAGTCTTTTTGATTCCTAAATAGCTCAACAAAGTGGCATGTCTTCTAGTGAAAGCAGTTGGTCAAATATGACCCATAAGCTGGAAAATCAAAAATTCAAACCTCCCCTTTCCAGTGCCATATAGCTAAATATCATAAAGAGAACCTCTCTGTTCCAGGGATTTTTTGTGAGTGCTGGATGAGTAATAAAGGACTAAACAGCTACTGATAAGTTTGCCTTCACTGTTTCCAGTTTAAGACTTTTCCAAGGGATACATAGTCAACATTACTTTCGAATAAAACTTTAAGGAGGAGATTTTAGTTTTGAAGCTCATTTTGAGCAAAAATTCATTGCGAGTATCTTCATATTTGCCACATAAATACCAGATAAAACCAGGTCATTTGCCAGATAAAAATATGACATCCGCATGCTCAATTACTGCCTCTTCCAAACTTAGGATATCAAAATGCTACCCAATGACAAACTAAAATACAGAGCTCTTTGTAATAGTTTTCTATAAACCAGGAATAACATCTATAACCAGCATAACATCAAATGATTTCTTTATCATTTTACAAGTGGCATTCAACAATTTTAGAATCTCAACCTGCAATTTCACTCTTGGTAAATCTTAGTAACAAAATCTACATTTAAAGCCCAAGTTTTCTTTGAAATTTCCATCGATAAAGCTGTGAATGATTTAAATCACAGCCTCCTCACAGTCTGGTAAATTTACAAATAAGCCTCCCTTTCATGAAAAGAGGAGCTTGAAGGGGACATTATTGATAACTTTGTATCTTAGGCAGACATTACTCCTCTGCCTTCATTTTCTTTTCCTAAAATAATACAAAATACTCAAACAAGGACTGAGCAGATAGGTTGAAATGCCTGCTTGTCTTCCTAATGAGCTTAACCAGTGCTTAATTCTTGTTGGTCCTGGTGGCAAAGGTTTCCACTCCCAAGAAACTAGATGCATTCAATAGGTCAACATAAAAACAAACAAGCTTGCTGTACTGTGTTTTAGCAGCATTCACAACAGAGCTGTGAAAAATATAAAATGATAACTAGAAGATCGCTAACTGGCTGTGGCTGACCTTACTGTTGTTAATGTAAAAGAAAATCATTTCACGGGCCAGTTGTAAATAAACTATGCCCCCAAACACTTGCATGCGCAGCCAGAACTATGGATAGTGACACAGAACTAAGACCAGATAGCACTTACATTTGGTGGCTCATGTTAATCCTTTTTTTTTTTTAAACAAAGCACATTCCTGTTTCTTTCTTTTTAGACCTGTTTGTTCCTTTTTCTTTTTCTCTCAGACAATAGAATCATTCTTCTAAAGCAACAAAAATAAGCATTTCCTCACACTTAAGGGGGCCGTAATCACCCCCCTAGGGAAAGTTAAGATAAAAATATTGTGTTCTTATTGTAGAGTATACTTGTAAAATGAACAATAACCATTTACTATTGTTTGGCCTTTACGTCACACATTTAACTCTCTTTAGCAATGAGAAAGATTAAAAAAAATTTTCCACTGGCTAAAAAACCTGAGTTTATGAACTTAGAAAGTTAATGGCGTTCAATTCAACAAGGTAAATTGAATATGGCACAAAGTGGATAGGCATTCATTTACACATGAATTCACCTGCATGGTATACATACACACACACACACACACACACACACACACACACACATATTAATGCTTAATTTAAAAGTTAAGTTTGAAAGCTAAAGTCTACTTTCAAAATGGGCAAATTCATCTTTGCCTTAAATAAGATTACAAAGGTTTCAGGTTTTTCACATTGTGCAAGTTCATGCTCTGCGGTTATGCTGGGTCCCAGTCGAGAGCTGCCCGAGTCTGCCAGGAAACACTGGAAGCAAGATGTGGCATCTCACTGAGCTAACCTGTAAATCTTAAACCCATAGTTTACCATTTTCTTTAACTGTCTGCAATGTGAGGAGACGAGCCCTTCCCCTTATTCAGTCCTTACTTTCTTCCAAAGACAAACAATTTTAAGACTTAAAATACTGTAACCAAATATTATATGTGTGTGTGTGTGTGTATGCTTCTATATATATATATACATGCAGCATATATATGTGTATATATGTGTGTGTATATATATACATATATATATGTGTGTGTGTGTGTTGACTTTGTGAACTGGGCTTAAATATTTTGGGGTCCACACCCCTACAACTGATTCTTCAGCAGTAAGCTATTCCCCACCAGAGCCACTCAAATGCCAAATGCAACATTCTGTGAGGGTCCTTTTTCCATTAAATTTTTGTTGTTTGTTTTATATCAGATCTGGGTCTCAGTCTAACACATTCTCAACACTGCCCCGATTCCCTTGGTGGTGGGGGGGGTGGAGGGAGCTTTTTAACATCCTTGATCAACCACTGAACTTTGCTTATGCAACCAAGAATGCAAACCATGAATTAAACTTGAGTAACAGAAAAGCAGCATATATCTCAAATTAGATTTATAACTGAATGGTAATCAAAAATAGAACTAACTGCTTCAAGCTTAAATTATCAACTTTTTTCTTGTTAAACTAAAATCATCTTGCTCTGAACTATTATTTCCTTTCAGTCAGCACTTTAAATGTAATGGGTGGGTGGTACATTTCTAAAAAGGAAGATTATATTTACCCTTAATTATAGATATGAGTGAGATCAGAGTACGATGAATGCTGCTTTTTGGCTTATAATTAATTCATCTAATAGGTGAATGACCTTGAATTTCAGAGTTGGAATTGGGTAGGGGGGGGAGAGAGAGAGAGAGAGAGAGAGAGAGAGAGAGAAGAAGAAGAAGAAGAAGAAGAAGAAGAAGAAGAAGAAGCAGCAGCAGCAGCAGCAGAAGCAGGAGAAAAAATAATCTCGGGGGAAAAGCAAATGTGCCCCTGGTTTCTTAGCGCTTTCTCTGATTTTGCGTCACTCCCATTACGTTGTGATCCGATATCAGACACAACATCTTGGGGGGATGTTGTAGAACAGAGAAAAGCAGTCTCAGATGAAACCAGATTAAGCTCCTTTTCTGAACTATTGCCAAATGCTTGTGAGTCTAATTCATGTTTGGGTATTCTAGTACTCACACAGCTGCAATTCCATTCTTTCATCACAAACCTAAGTGATGTATAGTGGCTTTGTATGGCGAACTGACTCTATAAAGCCAGGAATTTGGGAAGGCTTTACGTTAATATGGAAATAAAATTCTGAACCACTATAAAACTTATGAATGCTGGATATTTGTATGGGTACCTAATAGACTTTGCATTACTAAGTGCAAAATATACATTGAGCAAAATTACCAATTATATTTGTTTAAAACGCATTAAAAAAAATCGCAAAGGAGGTCATTTCTCCATAGTGAATTCTGCACAGGATCGGATTTTCAAAGACACTGCTGAATAAGATTCCTAACAGCCATGGGGAAGTTTTTGCAAATCCCTGTCGAATAGCTGCTGCTGAATTTGCCATTTTGACCACAGAAGGGCCATTGCTGACTTACTCTAGTAGCAGGAGGGGGCGATAATTTTGCTGCTGTTGGCACTTACTCCGCAACCCAGAATATATCTCACAGCGAAGGGCAATGAAGAACACAGTATTTCCACCTGTGTCCACCTCTGAACTTCAAAGCTCAAAACTGAAGGTCAGTCTTTGGACAGTCTCTATTCCCGAGAGCGGAAGGTCCGGGAATGCACCTTCAGAGTTTATTTTGAGTTCAGTCTTATGCTTGGTTTCAGCAAAATAGAACTCTGGAAAGTTAGAAGGATAAGATGGCAAGGATAACTTGCACAATCAGGGACTTAACAGATTGTCATCGTGCTGTGGAGAAATGTAAATTATTGAAATTATCATTTAGCAAAGATTTTTCTTTTAGGGACTTCTGGTCAATGCTTTTTATTCTTACTCTGAACGTGCAAGGCCCATTGTAACAAGTCAGAGGCAGAATCCAAACCTCTCGAGGCGCCTGCGTGGCTCAGTGGGTTAAGTGGCCAACTCCTGATTTCGGTTCAGGTCATTATCTCTTGATTTCAGCTCAGGTCAGGATCTCACGGTCGTGAGATCGAGCCCGGTGTCAGGCTCCATGCTGACAGTACGAGTCTGCTTGGGATTCTCTCCCACAACCTCTCTCTCTCTCTCTCTCTCTGCCCCTCTCCTGCTCTTTCTCTCTCTCTCTCTCTCTCAAAATAAATAAACTTAAAAACAAACAAACAAACAAACAAAAAAACCTCTTAAGGAAAGAGGGAGGGCCCTGAGGTCAAACAGATGGGAATGCACCCTAGCTCAGAAGCATAAAAGCATCGTGACTAGGGGTTAGTTACACAACCGCTCTAAATCCTATTTTCCTCCTCTGTAAAAAGGGAATAATGAAAGCTCTAATATAGAGTTATCAGGAGCAGATGAAACAACATATGTAAAATGTCCTTTAGAGAGATGGACTCCGACACAGTTACCGTCCTATGTCCCTCCAATTCATGGTCTTATATTACAACCCACTGATGACTGTTTAAATGATTCCTCAAAAGTTGTGCATGATTGATTGGCAGTGAGGTCTTCTACTCTCAGAAAATATACACTGAGATAATAATTTAGAGAAATCATCATTAAAAAAATGAAAAAAAGTCAAATATTGGGGTCCACATAAACAGTGATGACAGCCTCATGGCCTAGAACTACACTGGCAACAAGAAATGGCTAGTTTTGACCCATATTGAATAAAGAAACTGGCCAACAATCAATCTTGATAATTTCAGCTTAAGTGGCCATTTTCCTGGAACTGCCACAAGGATTACTTCAATGGCTCATTTAATTTTGCTTTCGCAAGCGTGAGCAAACTGCTACTGTTAATTCAACTATACGTGAGACCAAAACTAGTCGTACTAAATATTGCACAACTAGATACGCAAAAATAAAAAACGTATTTGATAAAATTTTATCACTGTGATGCTAAATAAATTCAAATTCTTACTACTGCAATAGCCACTGATAAATACCTTAAACAGGTTCAACTTTGTTTTTCTGTTTGCAAGGCCAACTACAGGCATTTAATGAATATTATATGATATTTATCAGGAATAATTTTTCAAAAATTTGTACTGCCCCATGACATCACAAAAAATAAATGAATGAGGAATATGCATAATCCCCAAATTCAATTGACCTTGAACAAAGTTATTTATTTTCATAGTGATTATATTTCACCAAACATTAAAAATTCAAGTATATTGTCTTTTCCTATAAAGAAACACAACACCTTATATTTAAATGTTATAATGTGATGCAAAGGTTGCCATAGTAACCATTACTTAATGTATAGCAGAGTAATAGTCAAGTAAAAAACTCATGCATTTTGGAATGGAAATTACAACTGCCCAAGGGTTGGTGAGATTTATGCATTCACCTATTTGACCACCTCTCGAATTAAAAAAAATACATTATTTATTGTATACAATAAAGTGAGGAGGTCTTGCAGTGGTTTCTGAAAATCCATTCTAGAATCCCGAGTCATCTATTACAGATTAAAAGGAGGATTTTTTTTGTTAGTGAGAAGGTAGAAATTTAGCAAAAGAAAACAGGAAAGCAATCAGTAACCTACAATAAAAATGGATTTGAAGAAATCTTATATAAACAATATAAAATTCAAGATAACTGCCTTCTTTTCAGTTTATGCTCCTTCTCAGTTCAGGAAGTTTATTTAATATATAATTTGATAAGTGTGCTATAATCACTACTTGCCTTAAAATGTTTCTCTTTAGCAATTTTGTTCCAAAGTAAAAATAGAACAATTTGAATAAGACCTGTTAACATACCAGGGAATTAGCATCACTTCTCCTATAAATATAAACATGTGGCTATAATAAATGTGCTGAAAAGTATATTTGGCCAGGTTGCTATTTTAGTAAAATAAAAAATATCAAAATGTCACATGCCAGTCTTCTTCATATTGGATGGGGAAGGTTCCATTTCAAGGTTGTTGTAAATGACATCCTCTCTAGTAAGGATTTATAAAAACATTTTTATGTTGAGACTGTCCTCATGGAGGACAGGATCTAGGGTCTCATTCATCTGCTTACCCAGCACCTCACATAGTTCTCAGTCTAATGGCCAACGTAAAAGATTTACTAAAATGAAGTATCCTGATAACGAGCTGAACTTGTAAATAAGGAGACAAGCCTAGCACATGACATGAGGAGACTGAGGTTACCTGGAGAAGCCGTGAATGCATAATGGAATCTTCAAATCATTGTGCAATTCTTTAAGTTCTGACTATCCTTGCAAAGCTGTCCATGGCCCCATCCTTCCCGTGGGTCTGCTTTTGATGTGCATTAACAGTTTACTCCCAAAGTGCTCTCTTGAATACATGGCTTATCAAGAATATGTGGCCACAAAGGCCAAACAAATTTATACGCGAGTTAAAAGGGAGAATGGCTTCTTCAGTGTTAACTCCCTACTGTGCCTAGCATAGAGACCTGCCATGGCAAACGCTCACTAAATATTGAACGCAGAACTACTGCTATTAATCAAATCAAGGACTTAAACGACTATGCTGCGTTTTTTTTTTAACCTTTTTTCTAGCACAGATGTATTCCATTAGTCATTTCAATTACTGTTACTGCTGATAATAATAGTAGCAATAGTAGTGATAGCAGAGGAGGAGAAGGGGGGGGGGGATATGAAATAAGAGTAGTGATAGGGTAATAGGAGTAAGTAGTAGCTATTACACCTGAGTGTCTGGTAAGAGCCAAGCACGGCTGCAGATCCTTTCCATGCTAATAAGGCAGAAGATACGACCCCCATTGTGCACACGGGGACATTCAGAGTGGGAACACGGCCTGACCAAGGATAGACATGTGGCTGGCAAGCAATACAACCAGGATGAGAATTCGGTCATGTTTGCCTTCAAAGCCTGTGCTTGTCCTCAACTCCACACACTTCCTCCCTCCATTGTGTGCACTTGGTTTTTCTTGCCCTCACTCCGACCATTAGGAGGAGTCAACCTGCTTCTCTTCAGTTCATTTTTAACACCAAAAGTTCATCTCTCAAATTTCCTCCAGAGGAGCCTCTAACTCAGTAGGGGAGGACAGACTTGGGTGTGAGTACCACTTTCCCCTGGATAACCCTGGACAATCTGCCTAACCTCTATAGCCTTGAGGTTCTTCGTCTGGGAGGAATAGTATTATTATACCTACCCATTGCAAGAATTACCCTAGATAATATAAAGTGCTCAGCAAAGTTTCTATCACTTGCTCAGCCTTTGTTAGTTGAGAAGGAGCACTGTCATATACGTTGTATATATAAAATATCGTACTATAAATTGATACAATATATATTATGTAACATCATTATGTAAGTCAGAATGTAACATGATAGATTATTGGCTGTAAGTAATACACATGTGTATTACACCTATTTTTAACAGGCCAAGAACGAGGACCTGTCAGGCTATAAACAAGTCCTCTTGAACAATGGAAATGTCACTTCTCGAGTCTGAAATTTCCACTGCCCTTGCTTCTGCTCTACCCAGCCCCTTGGCATTCATTTCTTTAAAAAAAAATTATATTAGTCTTTATTTTGTTAAGTTTTTATTTTCATTCCAGTTAGTTAACATGTAGTGTAATACTAGTTTGAGGTGTACAACAGAGTAATTCGACCTGCTCATACATCACCCTGTGCTCATCACAAGTGCACTCCTTAATCCCCATCACCTATTTAATCTTGCCATTCATTTCAGACCTCGATTTCCACAATGCAGTCAATTGTCTCTTCCAGTGAAGTTCAAATTCCTTTTTTTTTTTCTATTTCATTGCTATTTCTTTTTCCACTCAGTCTTCTTGCATTTCAACCCACTTTCTTCTAGACTTTTCCTTCCACTTCATCTGAAAACATTCATCTGCTGTAACATTTCTCATCTTGTATGGCAAGTGTTCATGCATCCGATTTCTCCTTGCTAGTCTGGGCGTTCCTCAAGGGCAGAAAGTGAGCCTCAATCATCTCTGTATTCCTGGCATCTAGCACAGTAGGCCAGGTCCATAGTATATTTTCAATAAATGCCAACTGGATTAATTAATTCATAAATTGATTGCTAACGATATCTGCATGATTATAGTGGTTACTGTCATGAAGATAAGGTCCCCATCTCTATCCCAGCAGACATAAAACTCCTACACCTCTATATTCAGTCTTGCCCTTAGCTCTCCTCCTGTGCCTCTGAAGTGGTTTTGAAAAACGCCACCTCTTGAATGCTTCATAAAAAAAACAAAACCTAAAATTTAATTCGTAATATGTGAAAGACTAAACACATCTTTTCCACAAGACTCTGCTGCTTCCTAATTATTCTCGTGGCCCTTTAAAATATATTAGAAGAGTCAGAATTTGTACAGTCTGTGAAGAAATTAGTTGTACGTTCATCTAAATGCACACAAAATGGTTGACATTTGGTTGAAAAATGGTGGGACTGCTCCGGATATGTTTTCAAATGTTTTACCGCTCATCCAGCTTGGGTACTGCAGACACTACCTGGGGGGGGGGGGGGGGGGGGGGAACAGATTCAGTGGTATCACACACCTCCAGTAGAAAAGACACTGCAGGAGAGAGAGGATCGAAGACGCAGCGAGGAAAAGAGGGATGGCTTGTGGAGAGTTTTGAAGAAGACAGTTACCCTGGGGAGCATGGCATATAAAACAGGCTGGCAGAACTTGAAATGGCTGGCTGAAATTACTCTCCTTAGCAGATAGTGGGGAAGTCTTGACATGATATTTAGCCCTGGGATTCTGATTTCTTAACTGTGGATAATAGGTTGGGTCAGACAGCATCAAGAGATAGTAGGTGCTCAATGCAGTTGAGTGGAAATGGCCACAGTAGACTGGAGCTAGAAATAACATAATCAAGGCAACAACTTCAACACTGAGCTTCCACAGGATAAAAATTGGGGGCATTTATCTTCACAGGAAGTGATATGACCTAAACTTTCTCAGACTATTCCTGCACCAATTTGTCTCAACTCTTCTAATTCAGTGAACTCTTCCAGAATGCCACCACTAAATACCAAGAACACTGTTCTAAGATAAAGGTCATTAAATATTTTCTTAAAGGACCAGACAGAAAACATTTCAGTCTTTGCTAGCCATATGGTCTCTGTTTCAACTACTCAACTCTGCTGTTCTAGCACTAAATCAGCCATGCATAATATGTAAATGAACAGGTGAGGCTGTGTTCCAATAAAACTTTATTTATAAGGATGGCTGTGGGCCAGATTTGGCTCCAGGCCATAGCTTGCTGACCCATTTTCTAAGATGAAGGTATAGTGTTTTTTAGGACATATCTCCAAAGTTCAATTATTTTGCCACGGTGAAAATGCCATGAAGTTTTATAGATGCTCTCTTCACCCTTTACTCTCCCCATCACCCCATGCCCACCAAGAATGCTCATAGACTGCTATCAGAATTTAGGCTTTTTAAGCCCTGAGCTGCCCCTGTTCTCTCAGCAGAAAACCTGTCAGAGCTTACAAACACTCCCCTCCCCTCCCAATACCCCCTCACAGCCAATTTAGCTCCAGTCTACAATTCAGGCTTCTCTTTCCTCTTGCACACATTTGGCACTTACTGTGCACTGAGCACTTACTGTGAACCAGTCACTGTTCTAGGCACTGGGGACACAGAACCTCCTCAGCCACATCCTCCCCTCAGCTTGGCTTACGTACAATGAGAGTCACATGGTATGAAGCCTCCTCCCACTGCCTTCTCTCCCATCACCTCCAGCCACTGTCAGCTTCAGAGCTCCAGCCTCGACCTGCACAGTGACCTGCCGCCTCTTTTGAAACTCCATTCAAAACTCACTTACTCGATAGAATCTTCTGCAGCAAACTAACCAGTCTTCAACCTTTCAGTTTACTCAATATTCACACGCATGTTTTATAAGCAGCCTTCAATCTTTACGGGCAAGACGATATTCTAACAATAAGCAATCAACTGGCTTTACAGAGCTAGGAAAGGATTATGATTTTTAACTTTCCTAATAGTAACTGTAGAGCATTTATATCCATCTGTACTCTTATTTTCTCTCTGAGGATGTAGGACAGGCATATATTTTATTATGTTTTCTCAAATTCTTCATTATAAATATATTTAGATATTCAGCATATGACACTGACTCTCTGAACTAGTTCACAAGGCAGTTTAACAAAAATCATGAAAGGATTCAGATTCAGCAGCACAAACACTTCCAAAACACCAAAATACTCTCATATATCAATTTTAAAAGGAATTGGTTACTTTAATCTTTTCACACAAATATTTTGCAGAAAAGTACTTGCATAAAATTAATCTGGTGATTCAAAATTAAATTAGATTTCGAATGCAAATCCAAACAAAATGCCAAATAGAAAAAAAATGGGTGGGGACAGGGAGAACATGGAATCTTGAAATGATTCTAAATTTTATCTGGAAAACTAAATGCATGATAATTATAGCTAAGAAAATTTTTACAAAGAAATGAATTGAGAAAACCTACTACATATACATACACACATACATACACATACATACACATACACATACACATACACATACACATACATATACATATACATATTTTAAGCAAAGTAAATTAAGACAATTTAGTACTGTTGCCAGAAGGGACAGACACAGCAATGGAAGTACGTATAGATAGATTTATGATTAAGCTGTCATTTAAAAATCAATGAGGAAACAAGAAATTGTTCAATAAATAGTACCAGAAGTTTGTTCAGCATTTGAAAAAAAAAAAAAAAATGTAAGCAAGTCTTTGCTTCCCACTTTATATCAAAATGTAATTAAATGGTTAAAACATAAAGGCAAGAAAATACATATAAGCAGATTTTTTAAAATTTTAAAATAGAGGAGGGCTTTGTCTATGACATTAGATGTAGAAAAATTAAAGAAACATTAAAACCTATGACTACATAATTATTTTTTAAAACATTATGCATGCAGAAAAAAAGTTTAGAAAATCCTTGCAATAAATAATTCAAAGGAAAGATAAATACCCTCAATAAATAAAAAGCTCCTTCAGTTGCAATAAAAAATCATGAACTATTCTTTTATAGAAAGAATAAATTTGAAATTTGGCAATAAATACATGAAAAGACATTTGGCAAGTGACAATAAGACAAATTTTCAGCTGTCAGAGAGGAAGTTCACTTTCATATATAGCTAATAAGAATGTAAACTGGTAAAAACTCTCCGGAAGGAAATTTAAAATGGGTGGCTCAGTCAGTGAAGTGTCCAATTCTTGATTTTGGCTCAGATCATGAACTCACAGTTTGTGAGATCAAGCCCCATGTGGGGCTCTGTGCTGACAGTGCGTGGAGCCTATTTGGAATTCTTTCTGTCTCCGTTCTTCCCCCACTCACGCACAAACTCTCTCCCTCTCTCAAAATGAATAAATAAACTTAAAAAAAATGTACAGCAAAATTTTAAAAGCACATGACTTTGAATTTTCAATTCTAGAATTTTAACCGAAGAATAAACTTGGACAAGTATATAAAAATCTATGTGCAAAGACGTACATGGCAACTTTGTGTTTATGAAAATTTGCAATATCCTAGCGGAATTTTTGTTAAATAAATGAGTAAGTATGAAATGATGTGATAAATTCACATTTAAAGAAAAAAACATGTTTTAAAAATGTAGCACCTATAGTGTATGATCAATTATTCCAAAAAGTATCCAAAGATTTAACAATTTTCTAACAATTCCTCCACACCTGCTTAGTCAAATCATGATGTTTTATGAGAATATCTCTTATTTTGGCAAATTCCATTGCTTACATTTTTAATAAGTAATACTCTTTTTTTTTTTAAATAAGTAACAATCTTGAATAGCTTCATGGAGTAGAGTTCTGCAAGATAATTTTACATAGCAGGAAATGAAGAATGGAGATTATCTTCATTTCAGAAATATTTCCTGAACTTTGTTTATAACAAGATAAAGAATAATCTGATTCTATTTGTGCATGCACAGCCCAGGTGAAAGCTGCCACAGGGATTTATCAGATATTTGAGAGCTTTCTATAGAAACATACTAAAAAGAAACCTTTCGATGGCAAAGTAAAAAGGACAAGACCGCTTGGCCAATTTTTTTAAATGTGAAAGGTAATGTGATTTTTCTTTTTTAGTTTCCACGTGTCAATTGTGTCATTATTCATAGCTTACTAATTCTCATCGCGAAAATATATAGAAGACAGCTGCACTTAGCAAATATGTAGACTCTCCCACTGTTGTAGGCTCCTTACTGCATTTACCTAAATAATTTCCTACCCAAATGCTGTATGAAGTGCACTGCTGTGGAGTCAGAACAACTCAGCACTGTAATGATCCATTCCACAAAGCCCAGCGCCCGGCCGAGCACAGTGATAATGCTGCTTTTCTCATGCACCAAACACCAGCGACTGCCCTCCACACCACAGCAGACCTTTCACTGAGAGCCCATCAGTCTTTCAACTACACCGGCTTTGAGACACAGACAGGTGAAAGGTCTAAGCGTTTTTAGATGTGAGGTACTATTTTCCAAAATTATGAAAAAAAAAACTGTTTTAGCTGGGTACACAAGCCTTGTTTCAGATTGCCAAATCTTATGTAAACTGAAAGAAGCAAATCATATATGATGGGTTTAAAATCCTTTAACAATGATACTTGCTTTATTTGTTATCTGGCTTTTGTTCCTCCGGCAAGTATGGACATTTATTTATTTTCTGTCTGTGGACAGGTCTACAGCCCCCTGCCCTCAATTCTGATTTCCCAAAAGCTCTGCCCACTTCCTACAGTTTTGTGACAAACTTAACCTGAACTGATATGAGAACAGTTATAATCTTGTTTTTATCCTACTGGGTGTGACTACTCATGAGCTTGCTACAGAATGGTCACCTGCCTCCTTACCAAATACTGCGTCCAGTACAAAGTACATGTTACACAGTACATGATGGGGGCTACACAGTACACGTTGCATGCACCACAGTAACTTCCTAAAATGCAAAGGATTTCTGAATTCTGGAACATGTATGGCTCTGAGGGATCTGATTAAGGAATTATGACCTGTAAATGCTTAAGGCATGGTTTGAAAGAAAATTTCCTAGAGCAGTCATCTTTTAATTACTTCTGGGGACACTGTCAGTCAACACCTAACCCATTTAAAGTCAAATTGGCTTTCAATTCCCTTAGAATACTCACACTTAGGCTGCTCAAGTTCAGCACATATCTTGAATATGCCCGGTTTATTCGTACCTAGTAGGTCTCCTAGTAGATCACAGAGAGACAGTGGAGACCTTTGCTTGTTGTTTGCCATTGGGCAGTTTTTTTCTCCTGGAGAACATTCTCATATTCCGAACTACTAATCCTTTCTATGAACATTTTTGGTTGTTTTCATTTGCACACTATATAACTGGCTGCTTAATTTTCACTACTATTTGAAGGAAGTTTTATGTGCCCAAAATAATAGTTCAACTCTTCAGGTTTCACTCATGGAATAGAGACGAAGATCCACTTCCTGCAGGAGATACTGTGACCTTTGCTCTGAAGTAGCTGCTGCACACTCAAAGCCAAGTTTCTCTAAAGCTTTTCAGCACACAGCTCTAAAACTGTCAGGGCAACCTGGGATGGAACAGCAGTGTGTGTGTGTGTGTGTGTGTGTGTGTGTGTGTGTGTGTGTAGAATCGTGTACATTTACGTATGTACATATTTATGTTTATTTACTTATTTGTATAGTGTCCCCATTCAAACACCTACAAACCCATCTGCCATCCTCCGTCCTTTTGCCAACATAGACAACAGCTCTTGCAACTTCTATTCCTTCGCCCGAAATGCTAACAGTGGCTAAAGCAGTTTTCAGAAAATTATGACATATCGAGAACTTTTCATAGTTCAGTTAAATTTCAGGTTCCCATTGTTTTGTGGCACCTTCACCAATGCACCTAGGCGTACAAAGTATGTCTTTGGACAACATGTACAACTCACAAAGTTATTCCTTCGATAAATAATCATGATCATGTTCCAGGAACTGTTCTAAGCACTGGGGATAAGTCACTGCACAACAACATAGAAAGCTTCATCTATGGATGTGTAAGAAAACATAAACAAATAAACAAATTAGTAGGGTAGGCCAGAAACACTCAGTTCATCTAGTGAACTGATATTTGTAAGGCAACCTGTATGTTCAGCCAGAAGAAAGAATATAAAATACAATGGGAAGCTGTAAAAATATGCCAAATGAATGAATTACAGATTATTATAGTCCAAATGAGATTTAATAAGGAGAAGAAACTTCATCAAATTAATTTTTCTTGAGTATTTTGTAACATCCAATGAAATAATCATCAATAGTACTTAAACCAATAAGTGACAGATGATGGGCAAATTCATGATAGGAGGAGCAGGCTGATGGAGCATGAACTCACTCATCAATCTAAGTATCATGAAAAGAGAATGATCAGATATTATCTGTCTCTTGATATGAAGCAAAATGATGTATACAAGATAATCCATGAAAAAAAAAATGGAACCCACATCTTAAAAAACCTTTCAATCCAACTATCAGTTTACAGGAAATACAGAGAATAGAATAACATGTTGAATGACACCACAAGGAAGCAATTAGCCAAATCCAGATTTTAGGATATTATACAGGAAAAATGATCCAGGTACAATATTAAAAAGGGGAGGGATGGAGAAAGTTATAGATTTTTAAAAGACTTAAGAGACATGATAATCAAACACAACATGTTTGGTTTGTTTGGATTCTGATTCAAACGTGCCAACTGTAAAAAGACATTTGCAAGGCAACTGGGGAAAATCTCAGTATGCTAGTAAAGTATTATTGATAGTTTTGCTAGCTGTAATACTGGCCTTGTGGCTATGAAAGCAAAGGAGGGGGCCTATATGTGAGAGATTCTCCTGAAATATTTATAGGTGAAATAATATGCTATCTGGGATTTGCTTTAAAATATTTCAGAAACATAAAGTAAAAGGGATGCTATATTAAAAATATAGGAAAATGATGACATCTGTTGAAACTGGATGATGGATACATGGCAGAGCATTTTGAAATTTCCTCTATTTTTTGTGTGTATTTGAAAATTTCCATAATAAAACAGTTCCAAAAGTTTAACATGTCAATAAAACAAATTCTACATATTTTTAAACTTAAGGGAACAGACTCAGAGCACCTTCTGAACACCGGCAGTGGGGTAAAAAAGTGGGGTAAAAAATCCTCTAAGATTTATACTCAATCCCTGACTCAGAGTCACAGAATTTTTAAAACTGGCACAGAGTCAAAGCCTTTGGAGACACTAGAGTAAAGGTCAAGCAGATGGTCAGAGAATGAACTAGAAGTCCCACCTGATCTGAGGACCTGTTCATAAATTTGTCCCTCTGCCCCTGTGCCACGATGCTCCGTTCCTTATGCAAGTCGGAGGCGGGTGATGGAGCTCCATGAACATTCAGGCAGCATGCCACAGCCGTCACAAAGAAATGCACATTCCCAGCAAACACACCACACAACCAACTTCATAAACTCTCCCTATGAATCCATATTGCCCTCACACCTGCTCAACATGAAATTTAAAAAATCTAAATACTCGAATTTTGGCATTAAGGTAAAAGGAAAAGTATGGGGGAGGCAATACCAGCAGCTGGATATTTTTAGCCAACATAAATAAAAATGTATTTATTAAGTGTTCATAAAAGTCAAAATTCAGACATTCACTAAACAGGGTTACTCGGCTACAGCTCAAACACCAACCTGTCGTTCTCCAAGTGAAAAGAGCTATGCATTTGTAGCTTTCAGAAGATCAGAGTGTTTCTTTTTCTTTTTTAAATGCATCCTGCAACGGATCAAAGGGAAGCTATTGCTTCCCACATTGAACTCAGGTCCCATCCTGGTCATCCTGTGACCTGAGAACAGGGTTTCAGGGGTGGGGTGCTCCATCACTCAAGGAGCAGCTCACCCAGATCGAGCACATCGTCACCCGCAATCCCAACTTCAAGTTGTAGGAGGAGAATTTAATCAACTGAGCAGAAATGCAAAGAGTCTCAGTTGACAACTTAGGAAGGTTCTAATTCAGAGTAGGCCACTCACCATGCAGATCTTTTTCCCACAGGTTTTAGTACACTCTGAATGTGCAAGCAGTGCAAATGACAACTGTCCAGCAAACCTCAGAGCTCAGAGATCTAATTACATGTACAGTGTATGAAGAAAGGGATAAAATAGTGTGGCTAGATAAGAATAAAATATAACAATTTGCCGGACAAGAAGATCAATTAGACAGCTGTGAATCAAGCAAAGGGAATATTAATTAAGGGCCAGTTACTAGGTAGGGAAATAATGAACACAGAACAGAGAGGGAAGAGAAGGAATGGAAGTTATGTAAGGGCTACATTGCAAAATGTATTTTCTTTTACAAATAACTTGAGAATGTTTTGTAATATGCTCTATGCTTGTTTGGGAATGTTTCCTTTCTTCTTATCATCTTTACACTGAATTGAAATATTTTAAGTGACATTAACCTGTCCTGATTCAAACCTGAATGGGTAATGAGAGTCCAACTGAATGAGCCGCATAGAAAGGCAGTGTCCAGTCTTACTCATATATGGTGTAACCAGCTATTTTGGTATTACTTCTGAGGTTTCGTCTTTACCCTCCATTTTGACTGCTTCATGCTTCTTGATACCTCTTCCAAGGGGCAGAAAGTTATGTTTCCCTCATGAGTTTTGGATACTCTGTGTTGGTAGGAATAAGATGTTCAGAGGGCAAGAAAGAGTCTGAAAACAAAGGTCAAAATGATCTGGATAGAGCAGCCAACGAACCATGAAGGGTCTTGCCTTCAAGGTGAGGAAGAGGGACCAGGGTCCAGGCTTCTTAGATAAGCTACAGCACGTGCCCTAACTGCAGCCTCTTCATCTGTGGAATGGAGAAAACTGGCCCAGTTCATGGAGTTGCTTGGAGGAGTAAAGAAATGATACCCTTGGAGCATCTGTCATACCTAGTCCTCGAGACCATACATTAGTGTAAAAGGAGTGCCACGGTGACAGTCAAGAAGAAAACTCCTTTTTCACTCATTCTGGTTAAATGCCAGAGGCCAGGAACCATCCCAGATGGTGGGAACAGAGCAGTCAATCTACACCTACATTTACAATATGAATTTTAATGAATGGCAATACTTTAGTTGGGAAGTCTCTCTTCAATTATCAGTCTGATACAGAGATGCCTTTCCTCAAGTTCCCCTGTACCTAGCGTGTGTCTCAAGTATGCATGATGCAGATAATCACCTGACGCTGAAATTATGGCTTCAAGTCTATGTTGTGACCCACGTGCCTCCACCTTCAACTGGAAGGTCCTAGAAGTTGAGGTCTTTGTGCTGTTGGCACATAGCACTACTTATATATAGCAGATAGTCAGTATATGTTTAACAACTGGGTTTAACAATGGACACATGAATGAAAGAATAAATGAATAAAAAATAAATGAGTAACTTCTCAGTTTTCTGATTCACAAAATGATGATAATATCAGTATCCCCTTCTTTACTGTATTTAAAAGCATTTAGAATGCATACAATTCTATGCAGGCATATTTTTGTTCAGAGCAGCACAATATCCAAGAGGTGGAAGCAGCTGGAGCGCCCCTCGATGGCTGAACAGATAAATGAAATGTGACATGTACATACAATGGAATATTTTTCAGCTTTAAAAATGAGCAAAATTCTGACACCTGCTACTACATGGATGAACCCTGAGGACATTACACTAAGTGAGAGAAGACAAATATGGTATAGGTCTACTTATGTGAGGTACCTATGTTACTCAAATTCATACAAATTGTATGGTGGTTGCCAGGGCCTGGAGAATGGAGGAGAATGAAGATGTGTTGTCCAATGGGTGCAGAGTTTCAGTTTTGCAAGATGAAAAAGTTACAGGGACTGGTTGACCAACAAGGTAAGTATACGTAACAGTACTATGTAACTATGTACAATTAGAAATGGCTCAGATGGTAAATTTTACCTTAAGTGTTTTTTATCACAATAATTTTTTTAAGTTCTATGTAGGGACTGGCTTGTGATGATGAACACACGCTTCTACTCTCTCTCCAACCCCACACCTCATAAATCATCGTATGTTTGTACGTGTGTGTGTGTAAATATGCGTAGATTTAGAAGAGATATGTCTATCGATAAGTGCTGAAAAATAAGAAAGTGTGCCTTCAATGGACTATAGTGTTTGAATTGTTCTTGAAAGATAAAAGTAGATGGATTGGTTATGTAATGGGAAAAAAAAGAATGAATCATCAGCAAAGCTAGAAGACTGCAAGGAAAAAGAGCTAAGTCCAGGGTGCTCCGAACCGGGGGTCAGTACATAAATGGAGCTAGAGGGGTTCTGATACAATAATCAGTGAGTGAGTGAAGTGCTGTACTTAGTGTGGCTACACACGTCAGGGCAAAAATGAGATGGAAAAAAGGAACATGTGAGTTTAGAACACGTATCTAAATTTCATATCT
Organism: Panthera onca; assembly: GCF_046562875.1. NCBI lineage: Eukaryota > Metazoa > Chordata > Mammalia > Carnivora > Felidae > Panthera > Panthera onca. Next base: position 73,413,768 of record NC_138350.1, read on the forward strand.
AGCCAAGTTGCACTAAAAAAGCTGGTCAAAGTAAAGACAATATAGAAAATGTAACAATTCTGAAAAATTTATACCCTCCAACTTCTCAAAGAATTGCATATAAGATGTGTAACCACACAATGACAAAAAAAGCAAAAAAAGAAATGTAATGGTCCACAAGAAAAAGTAAGTTGTGGCAAAGAAACCCTAGAGTAGAGTCTTTGTGATTATTGATACAATAAAAAAAGAAAAATCTAGTAGAAGTCTATTGATCTCAACATGTTAGGTAAAAGAGATGAGTGAAAGGAGAAATGGGGGAATTAAGAAAGTGCTAAGATTCAAAAAAAAAAAAAAGGAGGGCACCTGGACAGTTCAGTTGGTTGAGTGTCTGACTCTTGATTTCGGCTCAGGTCATGATCTCAGGGTTGGGGGACTGAGCCCTGTGTCAGTCTCCAAGGTGAGTGTGGAGCTTGTTTGATATTCTCTCTCTCTCTCTCTCTCTCTCTCTCTCTCTCCCTCCCTCCCTCCCTCCCTCATCCCCCTTCCCCCACTCACTCTGTCAAAAATAAAAAAAAATAAATAGAAATTTTAAAAAAGATTGATTCTTGTTCAGGAAATATATACATACTAACCAATTCTAGACTTTATTAGAAAAACATAATTTTAAATATGTGCATTAAAAATGAAAGAGTAGGGGTGGGGCACCTGGGTGGCTCAGTCGTTTAAGTGTCCGATTTCAGCTCAGGCCATAATCTCCCGATTTGTGAGTTCGAGCCCTGCATCAGGCTCAGAGCCTGGAGCCTGTTTCAGATTCTGTGTCTCCATCTCTCTCTGTCCCTCTCCCACTCACACTCTGTCTCTCGCTCTCTCTCAAAAATAAGTAAACATTAAAAAAAATTTAAATGAAAGAGTAATTTCAAAAAAGAGCAACTTTTAGAAGGAAAAATATAATGTATAATTCTCATAACATTAGAAGGAAAAAGGAGCAAAGAAATAAAACAAAAGCAATGTGATGAAGCCAAGAAAAGAAAGGAATTAAGCAAGAAAACTTGGAAAATATAAAAATGAACATGGCAAGAAAAAGAACATGGCAAGGTATTTTAATGACTATATATGTAACCTTATATTGTGGTGTTTATTTTGATATTCTATTTCTTAATTAAATTACAATTATAGGCTCTC